>NC_043975.1:10573030-10600747 GCF_902148855.1 Sphaeramia orbicularis | reverse complement strand
AACTGTCCTTAGGATGATATTATTCAGCCTAAATATTAATATAATAAATAGTGTCCGCTTGTCAGTCCATAGTATGGTTTGTCAAAGTGTTAAAGGAAGCTAGGGAAATATAATTTATAGCAGAAATGCTGGAGAAAGACTGAAATCTTTTGGCAAAACAAAATCAGTTTAGACTATGTGCACATTATAATCAATTTTGACAGAAAATACAAGATTGTTCTTATTTCTGCTCCTTTTAAATTGTAATGTGGTGCTGTGCTGACATATAAGCTAGAAATAAACTGAACTAATCATCCATAAATTAACTAATACCCCAAGTGAAGGTTTTTTCCTCCATTATTATTAACCATTAGATTTATTCATAAATGCATGCAAGTTGTTGCTTTATTACCTGTTAAGAATTTTTTTTTTCTTTTCTTTAATGTATAAAACGCAAATCAAGTGCTTTTAAGCCAAAGTCAGTGAGACTCAAGTGTTAAGTCTGTCTTCATAACACAGTGCACTTAAATAGTCTAATGCCTTCAGTCCTGGTCTCATTCCAACATAAAATGCTACAACCAGAAGGGGCGGGGCTTCAGCTGTCTGTTTAATATAGTATATCCATTGTCTTAACCTTCCTCTTGTGTTTGCTTTCTGTTACCATCTCTTATGTTAACGGGTCGGTTTTGACCCATGTCTTAAATCAGCTGTAAAATACACAAAAAACAATTATTATCATCCAATTTGTTTCTTATCTCTTGGCTAACTTGTTAGGTTTCGTTATCCATG
This sequence comes from Sphaeramia orbicularis, assembly GCF_902148855.1. Lineage (NCBI taxonomy): Eukaryota > Metazoa > Chordata > Actinopteri > Kurtiformes > Apogonidae > Sphaeramia > Sphaeramia orbicularis. The sequence continues at coordinate 10,599,979 of NC_043975.1, read as the reverse complement.
AAAATATTGGTTTTAATATTTTTGGTGTGAGCATCTTGGCCTTTTTTTTTTTTTTTTTTTGTCAGTATACCCCTTGATGTGCACTCTGCAAGTCACCAGCTCTATATTGAATTGACGTCACATGTGTGGACATGCCCGTCTTGCTTGTTTTGTTTTTGTGCAGGTATATACTGGATAACAAGGCAAAATGAGAATCCCTTAAAGCTCACATGATTGGGAGAGGAGCTGGCTGTCAGTGTGTGGCTGGCAGTGCACTTATGATTTCAGTTTTCGCTCTAATTATTGGTTTATAAACTCATTTTTCTATAACGGGGTTGAAAACGACCCTAACAACACAAAGGTCATAATTTCAACCAGAGTATTTCATAATTTAGTGAAAAAAAAATGTTTTGTATTATTTTGTTAAAATAGAGGTTCCTGACAAAGTCAAAAAGCCTGGATGCAATAAACAAATTTTATGTGGCGCTTTTATGCATTTAAAACCTAAAATGGGTTGGTGCCAACCCCAACACAAGAGGAAGGTTAATAGTTAAATCATAAGTTTGTTTAGATTTCGCTGAACCAAACTATCCTTAAGATTATATTATACAGCCTAAATATTAATATAATAAATAGTGTCCGCTTGTCAGTCCATAGTATGGTTTGTCAAAGTGTTAAAGGAAGCTAGGGAAAGATCATTTATTGTAGAAAATGCTGGAGAAAGACTGAAATCTTTTGGCAAAACAAAATCAGTTTAGACTATGAACTGTAAAAAATATAAATCCTGTTGTTTTTATGGAAAAAAACTGGCAGCTGTGGTTTTCAGAACAATACTGTAAAAAACACATCCAACTGTAAACATATTTACGGAGTAAAATATAGATTTAACATTTTAAACATGTAGATTTAACTAGTCTGCACTTATTTAACCCATTTTCTACACCTTCATGGTGTCCAAAGTGCTTTCCAAATCCACCAGGACCTACTGGGAGCAATTTAAGGTTCAGTGTCTTCCATGGACATATGGACAGTCGGAGCCAGGATTCGAACCACCAACTCTTTGGTTATTGGACAAGCTGCTCTACCAACTCTACCAACCCATTATTTTACAAGTTTAAAATGTTACATTGTTAAATGTTTGTTTTTTTTATAACTTTTTCTTAAAAAAAAAAAAAAAAAAAAAAAAAAGGCCGTTATTTCAACATTATGGTCTTTGCAATTTAAACGGCACTACATTGTTTTTTTTTTATTTACATTTTTATTTTCTAAATAGAAATACATCATTTCTACATACAAATCTGGTTTTGTTCACACACTCTTCTGGTAAAAACTACAGCTATATTTGATTTAATCGTTAACACAAAAATCTTTTCAAATAAACAACTTTGCATTGTCATGTCACATTCTCTTGTTACAGTTTTTTTATGTTGCAATTTTACAACTTTTTGGTGTTAATTCTAGTCATTTTTTTTACAGTGTGCATATTATAATCAGTGTTTGACAGAAAATATTAGATTGTTCTTCTTTCTGCTCCTTTTGAATCATAAAACAAGAAATAAACTGAACTAATCATCCATAAATTAACTTCTACCCTCAGTGAAGGTTTTTCCTCCATCTTTCACCATCAGATTTGTGCATAAATGCATGCAAGTTGTGGCTTTATTACCTGATAGGATTTAATTTTTCTTTTCTTTAATGTATAAAACACAAATCACGTGATGCTTTTAAGCTAAAGTCAGTGTGACTCAAGTGTTAAGTCCGTCTTCATAATAGAGTGCACTCAAATAGTATAATGCCTTCAGTCCTGGTCTCATTCCAACATAAAATACAAGTCCCTGTCTGAAATGACAGGCCCATTAGTAGGATAAATATTCAGAGCCAAAGCAGCTAAAACCCCCAGTTTTCACCTGCAAACCCTGCACACATTAACAGTCCTGCTCCGCTCATAATGCTAAGTCCTCACACACCGCCTCTGACACAAAAGCCTGATCAACATCCAAGGCTGCCGCTTGTCAGCTGAGGAATATATAAAGATAAATGATATTATGTTAAATTCCACTTAATGACAAATTTTTAATTTTCTGAACATGGTCATTTTCTGGCTAGTGAATCAAGTGTAAGGAGCTAATTACGTGAGGATCTGAGCAAAAATAACTCCTCATTTTCAGGGATAATGGAAGAGAAATGTTGTAGATTAATGGCACTATTTATCTTTTTTAAATTTCTATCTTTCTCCAGTGATGGCTGAGCTCCCCAAGGAAAATATTCATAAAATGAAATTGAAGTCGTAACTTAATAGGTTATTAAAATTTTTGAGTGCATATCACTTCTCTTTTCGCGGCGCTGTAAATTTAAATTGAAGTTTGAGCCTTTCAGAGTCACCACTTCAGTTTTTTTTCTCCTTTTTTTATGATGGCACAATAGAGGAGGAACATGCATCTTTGTCAGGAGGTATTTGCTATTCTAATTTTATGGCAGGCCAGATTATCAAAAAATGTCACAGTGTTGGCTGCTGACAACACCTCAGCCTTCAGCCATGTGTTCCATTAGGGGCCCCGGGCCGTCCAGGGGTTTGTTCCTCCTATTATTTTCCATTTCAGTCTTTTATCTTGATTTAAAGTGAGGCTTGCTGAATATTCTCCCCCCTTCTGCCATTCGCTGGCCCTTTTAGGAAGTGAGAAATGCTACGCTGTATGAGGTTTCACAAGAGGGACTTGCGATCTCCGGGAGGTGATGTAGATCGGTTCAAGGTGGAATAACTATCTTTAGCAATGCAGCGTGTTTGGAAATGCAGACTGAAAAAAAAAAGAGAGAGAGACACAGAGAGAGAGAGAGAGCAGAGGAGTAAGGAGGAGAGAGGCGGAGGATCCTGCAGCGAGCTTATCTCAAGGTCACAGGGCAAACGTCTTCCTCACAGCCAAGTTTATGATACATTTTTTTACACATGGCAGTCATATAAATCTGTCTGCTATTGGTCAACAGTGAAACAACACTTTTATGTCTTCCCCTTCACTGTAGGTTTGCTTTAACTCATCCTTTCTACAAAATAGACGAACGTGTCAGGTCTACATAAGCAGCACTGGAGGAAGGAATCAGATCTGTGAATTAAAAGCAGCATTATCACTGTTATAAGTCAAGTATTCCATCAGATGTTTAGTACTAATACTGAAATAATGTTCCAAATCACTGGGGGGGGGGGGGGGGGGTGTCTATGTTGTATGTGTTAGGTAGAGCACATACCCTGCCTTTTTTTCATTCTACTTTTCTTTTTAATTCAAACTTATTTTGTTGTGGTGTGTCTGTTTCTGTAGAGCAGTGACCATACTTTAAATTTCCCCATCGAGATTAATAAAGTAAATCTATCTATCTATCTATCTATCTATCTATCTATCTATCTATCTATCTATCTATCTATCTATCTATCTATCTATCTATCTATCTATCTATCTATCTATCTTGCGTGCTAGCTATCGTTTCTAAGCGTTCTAGCTATCGTTCTATTTATCGTTCTATCATTCTATCTATCGTTCTATCTTTTACTATCTCACGATTCAATTCCAATTGTTTGAGGGCTACGATTCGATACAAACTGATTTTCGATTCAAAACGGTTTTGATTCGTAATGAGTTCTGCTTCAAGTCTATAGGTGTGCAAAGGATCCTCATGATCTACTCCAGTTAGCTGCTAATCGCTACCCCAAACCGTGAATCGTGCTAGCTGCTAATTGCTAACCCTAACCGCTAATCTCGCGAGCCACTAACCCTAACCACTAATCGCACTAATGGTGTGAGACTGCTGGTGGATTGTTTAATTTTTTTTTAAATCGATTTTGGGACATTTAAATTGATTCTGAATTGTAGTAAATGAGAATCGCGATTTTTATATGAATCAATTTTTTGCACACCCCTTCTATCTATCTGTCTATCTATCTATCTATCTATCTATCTATCTATCTATCTATTAGGGGTGGGAATCTTTTACTATCTCATGATTCGATTCGATTCCGATTTTTGAGGCTATGATTTGATCCAAAATTGATTTTCAATTCAAAACAATTTTTGATTCAAAACGATTTGATTCATAATGATTCTGCTTCAGTCTATAGGTGTGCAAAGGATCTTCAGGATCTACTCCAGTCTAGCCGTTAATCGCTAACCCCAACCGCGAATCGTGCTAGCCACTAAGCGCTAACCCTAAACCTAACCCAAGCCGCTGATCATGCTAATTGCTAACCCTAACCCCTGATTGCCCCAGCTGCTAATTGCTAACCTCTAACAGCTAATCGCGCTAGCTGCTAACCCTAACCGCTAATCGTGCTAATGGTGTGAGATTATCTATCTATCTATCTATCTATCTATCTATCTATCTACTATCTATCTATCTATCTATCTATCTATCTATCTATCTATCTATCTATCTATCTATCTATCTATCTATCTATCTATACACACACACACACACATATATATATATATATATATATATATATATATATATGTATGTATGTATGTATGTATTATATATATAGATATATATATATATATATATATATACGTATATGTATGAATGTATATATATATATATATATATATATATATATATATATATATATATATATATATATTATATGTATGTATATGTATGAATGTATTATATATATATATATATATATATAGATATAGATGTATGTATATATGTATATGTCTGAAATGTATATATATATCTACATACATACATACATACTACATACGTATATATATATATATATATGTATGTATGTACGTATATATATATATATATATATATATATATATATATATGTATGTATATATATATATATATATATTATTATATATGTATGGGTATAGTGATATATATATATATTATATATATATATTATATCTATATATGTATGTATATATATATATATATATATATATATATATATATATATGGTATGTATGTATATTATAGTATATATATATATATATATATATATATTATATATAGTATTATGTATGTATGTATGTATATATATATGTATGTAGTCGTATGTATGATATCTATATATATATAGATATATAATATATATATATATATATATATATATATATGTGTATATATATGTATGTATTTTGTTTTTTTGTTTTTTACTTCTTCAGTGCTTCATATTTAATAGCAACTGCACAGATTATACAGAATTGACCTGTTTGACAGTGTTGTGAATCTATGTCAGGCTTTGTCTGCTTATTTAAGAGCTTGGTTCAGTACTTTAAATAAAATTAAAATTAATTCCTTATTTCTTGTTTGAGTCAAGGTGTTTAACCCCCAAAGACCTAGAACTATTTTTGCGGTGGTTTCTTAATTACCTTTTTTCTTCATATCAACCTTTCCAAAGTGATTTACAACCATTTCTTATGATATTCTCCTCTGCATTTGCCCTTTTTCAGTGAAAATCATTATATTTAGTTTAATTATTATGTACATGTTCATAAAAGCTCAGTGCGAATTCAGAGGATATTATATCAAAACAGAGAAAACTGAAGTAAAGGTGACATATTTTCAGCAAAATAAGTCATTAATTGAATGAAAATGAGTGTCTGCAATCACAAACCATATGGGTTTTACAAGTGAATCAATGTTGTAGAAGATGACGGTGTTTTACGGAGCCTCTGAACGTCCAAATGGGTCATATCTGATGACCATGCAAAGATGACAAACTCCCTTTTACTGAACTCATAAAAGTTAATTAGATTTCCATTTTGATATTAATAAATGAAAAACAGAAAATGAATCATATTTCTTTTGTTTTTTTGTTTTAAAATTGGTAATTAATAACGGAAAATGGCTTGTATCCTTTTACATGTGATAAAATTGAAAAAAAAAACCCAAAAAAACAGCAAATTGGAATTGAGAAAAATGTTAATGCAGTCAATTTGTCACGTTAGCATTAGCTTAGCAGCAAACCTTTACACAGCACACACAAGGGCCATTTACCAACAAAAACTAACCCCAACCATACCCTAACCCTAACCTTAACCTTTTAACACCCAGACCTAACCTTCAGTGGACACAGGACCCTTATTTAATCATTTAACCACTTTGCAAACTATATTAATGTAAATATTTTAAAATAACTTTGTTTTTAGCCCACTGACCTCCACTTCTGGTGGGTTACTTCTTTAGCATTAGCCACATTAGCTGAAGGCCTTCAAATTTTCAGCCTATGCTTTTATTTTTGTAGTGGCCTTAATTTTAAAGCAAGATACCTTTTGGGTAAACAGCGCCCCCTTAATTGGATAACATTTTGGGATAGTGGATATTTTTTTGGGCTGTTCTCTTTTTTTTTTTTCTTGTAGTGGACAATTTTTGGGGCTGTTGCACCTCTGGGCCACCATACACTAATCCTATCAATACATGTAAATAATTGGTGTAAAATACCGTTTGTCATCTTTTCATGGTCATCAGATATGACCCATTTGGACGTTCAGAGACTCTGTAGTTACCATGGAAACACCGTCATCTTCTGCAACATTGATTCACCAGTAAAACCCATGTATTTTAATAAATAACAGCAGATGGAGACACTTCATTCACATCCAGTTAGTGATATATTTTAGTGAGAGTCACTTTTTTTTTTTTTTTTTTTTTAATTTCACTGTTTTTACTATAATAAGTCTCAATTTTAATCTGAGTTTTGACAAACACCTACATGATCTGTGAATTAAATATACAAAAATACCTGATTTTTACTGGAAAGATGTATAATACAGAGGATAATATTATAATAATGCTGATAAATCACATAGGAAGGTTAAATAGAGAATTTGGGAACTGACACAAAAGTAGCAGTGGGTCTTTAAGGGTTAAATTATTTACATGTATTGATAGGATTAGTGGTTTAAAAGTTATTCAGTGTTTTCAACCAGGTCTTTGAGGGTTAATTGTCTATCTAAGGTCAGTAATGAAGCACAAATAGTTTTGGTAAATTCAAAGCCCAAGAACTGGGGTTATTATATGGGTTTGAGTGTTTCAAGACAAACTGGAGCGTAGGGATGCTCCCGAACGCTCAAGCCGAGCCGGAGCGCCTGTCAGTCAATCATCCTTTTCCAGGAGAGTCATATTATTACTTACAGTCTGAGAAACTGTGATACGGAGGTCTCCAGTTGGATTGAAATTAATAACGTTTTGTTCCCCCGCTTCAAAAAATGGACACAGCGCCAATTTATCATTTCTTGGGCAAGGGCTTTGTAGCTTCCCCTTAAGGGTCTTTCTCTCTCTCTCTTTCTTTTTTTTTTTTTTTTTTTAGTTTTTCAATTTCTATTTAGAAATTCTGTGAGCTCAAAACCTTAAAGTGTATCATACAGGAACACTCATACAATCCTGACCTGTTTATGCGGTATAAAGTTGATAGGCTGTCAGGCCCCCAGCGAAAGGCCCACGCTGAAGCAAGCTATCCTTTAAATTGCTGGGGTGATATTTGCAGATAATAAAGAAATAAATCAGACAATGGGGCTGAATATTTCATTTGTTATCCATATTCCTTATGGGCAAAAAAATGATACAGAAATGTAAAAAACAGCCATTCCACTTTACCCCCTCTGGAATTGTAACACTTGAGATGCTGTTTTCATGTCTGAAGACAAAGTGCATGCTTTCCCTCGGCCTGCAACAGATAAATCTAATAGGCAGCCAGAATTACTGGTTGTAATGTTGTGTAGTCTTAACCTAGTCTGTCCTCTTGCTGTTTTTATTTCTGTCAATCTCTCAAACTAATGGATATCATACATAAATATCCGGGGATTGCTTTCTATTTATAGATTTGTGGAAGGAAACACAAGGTCAGAAAAGGTTAAAGAAGCTCATTTTTGCAACGTGTGTTGATGGTGAAATGTGTTCCTCATAAACGGCGAGTATTTTTAGTTGTTTCTTCTCTTATTTTAACCCATAAAGACCCAGTGCTACTTCTTTGGTACCCCCCAAATGAATTTTCCTCTCTATTTAACCTTTCTTAATCTCCTGAATCCCAGGAAAGTGATTTTTTTTTTTTTTTTTTTTTTTACATTAAACAGTCATTTTGATTGGAAACTGCATAATGCGACATTTTTTTTCAGATACATTTTTATTTATTTATTTATTAATTCTTTAGAGCACAGGTGTCAAACATGCGGCCAGGGGCCAAATCCGGCCCGCCAAAGGGTCCAGTCCGGCCTTTTGGATGAATTTGTAAAATTCCAAAATTATACTAACATATTAACAATCCTTTTAGTTCAGGTTCCACATTCAGATCAATTCAATCTCAAGTGGGCAGGACCAGTAAAATACTATCATAATAACAGAAATAATGACAACTCTAAATTTTTCTCTTTTTAAATGTAAATATTTTCACGTATTTACACTAAAATGAAGAATCATTTCACAAAAAATGTGAATAACCTGAACAAATATGAACAACCTGAAATGTTGTAAGAGAAGTAAGTACATTTTTAACAAGATTCTGTATGTTATTAAATGTTTTGTGTATTTGTAGATCCACTGTTACCTGTAAATTGTAATGTACATGTGGAAATGATAAACTGAGACAGAATATTGTTAAAATTACACTTATTTTTTCAGTTTGTCCGTGTGATTCACATTGTTTGAAAGGGTAGTTTGTAGATGTAAACATTTTCATAATGTAAATTTACTTTTTTCACTCTAAAACATAGAGAAAAGTTTGGAATCGACATTATTTATATATTATTCTGTTATATTGTTATATATGTTGTATAATTTTACTGATCCGGCCCACTTCAGATCAAATTTAGCTGAATGTGGCCCCTGAACTATAATGAGTTTGACACCCCTGCATTACTTGAATACTTCTACAGCATTATTATTTTAATATGAACAACCTGAAATGCCTTAAGAGAAGTAATAGAAATTTAACAATATTCTGCCTGTTACTCAGTGTTTTCTGTGATGTGCATGTTTGACACCTATGATAGACAGTATGAAGGCTTAATGTCATCTCCAATGTAGTTTCTACAGAAAAATAGAAGGATCAGATTCCAGTTTGCACTAATTCGGTAGAACGGCCCTTGTTGGTCATTTTGTCACTTAATAGAATCATTTATATCAACATCGGTTTGTCTGTGTCTCCATTGTTCACCCAATCCAATTTGAAAGCCATTATTACATTAATAAGATGTTTTTCACCCAGTCAGTCCCACACTGAGAGACTGTGCCCTGCTGCTGCTGCTGCTGCTGCTCCTGGTGCATGATGGGTCTTTTGCAGCGCCAGGCCCAGAGCATATCGCTCATCACCAAAGCTGTTGTACATTATGTTTCTGAGATGACACCTCAGACCTCCCACAACCCACGGGTGAGATTTCCTCCCCTCTGCTGTGGCACTTTAATCTTTATTTCGTCATGTCCGTCCTCCCTGGACCTCTAATATACTGTCTCATTTCTTCTTTGCCCATTTTCTGCTAATTCACCACCATCTGCCTTAGCATCTGTTTGCGGGGAGAAAACGGGAGGGGAAAAAAATCTTCACACTGAAGAAAAAAAGTCGGCTTCTTCTTCCCGGAACTTTTGCTTATTGTGTCTTCCGCCGTCTTTGTCGGCGGGTAAAAAGCCTCCGCCCTTAATTCTCTGTCTTCCTTTTTCGCATAAGCCTCCTCAAACCCTTTTTAAGTCTAATGCTACATGTAAACCACAGACCTGCTTCCTCCCTTGTTCATGGCGGCCCCCCAAAAAGAAACAGGAGGAGAAGGGAGGGATGGAGGGAGGCAGGGGGTAAGGGTGGGGGGTCATATCCTTTCCATGTCCAACCGCTTAGTCAATAACCACTGTCAACAGGAGAGCACAAAAGATCAGAAAAGTCTAATTGTAATTTTTGGACAATGGCAGGGAGCTCTCATAAGGCCCGGCTGAGAAAGGGACAGCACCTCCCCAACCCAGTGCCCCCTCCCCCCCTCCTCCACTCCTCTCTCCTTCCTCCCTCTCCTCCTCTTTGACAATAGGGAAGCCTGCTGCATTGCCGGGGAGAGCCACGGGATCACCTCAGTCAGCCTGCGGATTACAGACATTCTTTGGCAGGGCCAGTGTTGCTGCGGTGAGCCGGGGTCCTCGTGGCCCACTGAGGCTGCAGCACCGCCTCGGGCCCCCCCCCCTCCCCCCCTCCCCATCCTCCCTCCTCTTTTTTTTGTATTGTGTTCACATGTTTGACAGACACAGAGCCTATAATAATCTCTTTCCCGCAGGGACCTGCACCATTTGTTTGGCAGACCCTACAAACAGTTTCAATCCCTTTTCTCCCGGCCTTGTCTTCGTCGCCGTAGCCCATCGCCGTCATCTAATTAATGCAGCCTCCCTTTTCATCTCCACTTCCTGTTCATTGTTTGATCCCCCCCCCCCCCCCCCCCCTCTTAAGTCCCAGATTTAAAAGTCACTGCCTCCGCTGGTTATCATACCATATTTGAGTGGTTGGGGGGATTAAAAAGGTGTATTTTCTGTGGATTATGACTTTCTTACATATTCATTGTTTTACCATTACTTCTGTTAATATCCTCAGAAAATTCGGTTAAAGAGGTCAGGGTTCTTTTTTAAACAGTGTAAAAAAGGATTAACCAGTTCATGCCTGCTTGTTATTTGAAGCAGCTTCTTGTGATTTAATTTGCAGCTAATTGTGTACTTTCACATTGTTCGTAAAATTAGCATTTTAATTAGGATATCCCAAGAGACAGTTATATTTGGAGAATAATGCAAAAACTGAGCTGATATTTTGTTACATAATGACAGATTCAAGACACTGAAACCAGCACTTTTTTTGAAGAAGAATATTCAGAAAAGATGCAAATGTAGAGCATCATAATTCATCCTAACCAAGGTTCTAATAGTTTTGGATTTTTCATTCTAGTTTAGTTTTAGTTTTGACTTTTTTTTCACTAATTCAGTTAGTTTTAATTCGTTTTTAGAGCAGGTTTGCTAGTTTTTATTAGTTTTCCTTATTTTCTAAATGCTTAGTTTTAGTTTAGATTTAATTATTTTTTATATCTTTTCTCTTCTTCTCCGTCGTATTGACATAATTCCCAGACAGGACTCTGCTGCTTTCTCCCAACTTTAGTCTCCATGTTTTCAGGTAGAGTGGGGACCAGAAGACAACTCTAAACCACAAGTGACGGACCGTTAAATATCATATTGTGCCAATAGATAAAATTGCTTGAGGGAAATAAATCGATTTTATATCAATCTGACATTGACAAAGACAAAAACGAAGGGAATTTTATCCATAAATTTTTATTCGTTTTAGTTAGTTTTGTAAGTACACAATACAGTTTCAGTTAGTTATCGTTTTTTTTTTTCTTTCAGTTACAGTTTTTATTTATTTCAGTTAACGAAAATGTTTTTACAATTCTAGTTTTCGTCATTTCGTTAGTTTTTGTTAACGATAATAACCTTGATCCTAACACACAAATGCAAGTAGGTTCATGCAAAAACTATGTATCAGAAAAGTAAGTGTGTCCTGTCCAGCAATAATGTAACTAAAGTAAACAAATATATTTTCAGTGAACGTCCAGAAGATAGTTTTAGATTGGTCATTTTACCACTTTGCAAATGCTGTCATAAAAATCCCACGCTATGAAAATGTAAAAAAAAAAAAAAAAAAAAAAAAATTGCATGTTTATCGCATTTCTCTACATTTTTCAGAGATATTTGGGTGCTTCTATGGAACTGGTCCTAAAACCAGGACATGGGGGGTAAAAATTCAAACCAGATGTAGACTAATGTTATGAAGCAAGTTTGGAAGCACTTTGGGTGTATTTTAAAAATAAATATTTACTGAGATAAGAGCAAAACTATTTTTCAGATAAAACGCATTTTTATATCATTTTACATTATATTTAATACAAAAATCTGCATGTAACATTGCGAAAAGGACACAAAAATTATGCACTACTATTTTTTGGAATATCTTTTTATTCTCTCACAGATACATTTTGTGAATTGAACTAGTTATGCAAGGCAGAGTGTTTTACAAAAATGATCGCTGTTGCAAAATCATTCGCGATTTATATGTGTTCAACTGGGCAGGTTCTGTATGTAACACAAGTGGACACGATGGGTTACACACAATACCTGGAATGAGACTGAGATTCATGAAAAACCCACGTCTGGATTGGAAAAACCACTAGGATCATCAAATTTAACACAGTGTCTTTATTTATAGCGCTATATAAGACCATTTACAGCCATGTTTTCTGGATGAAATGCGCCGACACCTAGGTAGTTTTTCATGTCCCAAATTTGGTCCTATTTTTGGCTCCAATATTTTATTAAAAATTCAGTAATTTTGGGATGGCTCAGAGTGAGAGTATAATTTTTTTTTGCATTCATCTGAGGTCATCATTAGGTACATCCTGGGGGGAAACATGTTTAAATTTCTCTTTTATTATTGGGTCTAAAAAGCCAGCAAAGTACCAGGTACCAAAATGTACGAAGTTTCATAGAAGCACCCATTTGACAGTGGAATTACATTTTTAACTAATTCATCGTATAAATCTTAATTTTTTCCAAATAACTGAAATCTACGAAGTTAAATCCATTAAACCCCATACAGGCACGTAAACAACACATTTCTTGTTGTTGTGTGTGTCACACTAAAACTGCAAATACCATTTGTTCTAAACATACTGTCTTCTTCATGTATTATTTCAATGCAATTATGTCTCTTAATGTGATTTTTCAAGTGGGAAAAAGGATAGCTCTTGAACACGGTTGATTGACATTGACAGACCTTGACATTATTGTTTGTTTTATGGCATCAAAGCCAGAAACTTGACTTTAAAAGATCATCTGGTAGCATTTTGAAGCTTTTTGGAGTTGGGTTTAATAAATTATATTAAGGTTTCATCCAGAAAAAGTCTGAAAAGATGCAATTATAAAATGACTTGTAATGTGTTTATTGATATTTAGATGAAACTGAGATCTTTTCCTGGTTTGGTGTTGCCTAAACTTAACTCAACCCAAACCACTTCCTTTCTGTTGCGGAAATGTTAAAATGTCAAATTACATTTCCTTACAATAGAACCATGGCATTGTATTACATTTATGTTAAAGTCAGCTTTATTGTCAGTTTTGCTGTATGCACATTACATATAGAAGACTGAAACTGCAAAAACTCTAATGCCCCACGGTCCAACAATGAACATAGGAGAAAAAATACAAAAAAAATAGAAGCATAACTAGATATGAAATAATTTTTTTCTGGGTCTGGGGTGCAATAATCTGTGATTCTGAGAATTTCCATTAGATTTTTGCATGATATTAACCCATAAAAACCCAAACATCCACCAGCGACCAAAACTATCTACTGATCTAAAACGTTTAAGAACTTCTAATCCACTAATTCTATCAATACATGTGAATAATTGGTGTAAAATACAGTTTGTCATCTTTTCATGGTCATCAGATATGACCCATTTGGATGTTCAGAGGCTCCGTAGTTACCGTGGAAACACTGTCATCTTCTACAACACTGTTTCACTAGTAAAACCCATGGAGTTGGATCAATGACAGTGTAAGGAGACACTTGTTTTTATGTGCAGTTATTGATGTATTTATCTGAAAGTCACTTTTTCTTGAGTTTTCTCTGTTTTTGATATAATAACCCTCAACTTTACTCTGATCTTTAATGAACATCTACATGATCAGTAAATTAAATATAGGGAAAATGCAGGATTTGCACTGGAAAAAATGCGAAAAAAGGAAGATAATATAAAAATAAATGATAATAAATCTCTTGACAAAGGTTAAATATAGAGAAAAATGAATTTGGGAACTGCCACAAAAGTAGCACTGGGTCTTCATGGGTTAATGCACTGTAAAAAAAAAAAAAAAAAAATCTGTAATTTAAAAGAATTTTCACTGTTTATTTTACAGTTTTTTCCTGTATTTTTAAGATACAGGAAAATATCAATAAAATTACAAAAATAGACTGATTTTACATGTCAAATGTAAAATAACATGAAAAAAACTGTAACTGTAAATAACCATAGAATTTCCATTTTTTAAAAGAATTTTTTTCTTTTTTCACAGAAACATACAGTTAAAATACATTTGCAAATGTATCTTAATTTCACAAATATTTCTTTTCTTTTTATGAGATTAAATTGTTAATTTAAAGTTTAATACTGTAAAAAAATAATAATAATAATAATAAAACGAGGTAAAATTACTGACAATTAACCATAAAAGAACTATTTGTTCTGTAAGTTTAACAAGACTTGTTTGTTAATTGACAAATATCTCGTGTAATTACGGGAGGTTTCGCAACAAAAATGTTGAATAAATGTATTTTGTGAATGTATAACATGTATAAGCACTGATAAACTGTCCAAATACAGTTTTTATCAGTGGATTGTACAACTTAGTCTCATTGAAAATTATTTACATATATATTTATAGGTAATTTGATTGTTTTAATACATGTAAATATTCTTTATTAAACATTAAAAAGTTCAAAAAAAAAAAAAGCAAAATCTCATGTAAAGTTAGGGCAAAAAACTGTATTTTAATTATGGAAATTACCGTATTTTTATGGGATGGTTATTTTCCATTATTTGACAGTATTTTTTTTTTTTTGAACCCCAGCTACCGGAATATTACTGTTTTTTTTTTACAGTTTTTTTTTTTTTTTTTTTTTTTTTTTTTTTTACAGTGTAGTTAAATAACACCTGTGCAGTTTTGAGAGTTTTTACAGAAAAAAGTTTTGCATGACAACACCGTCACTAGTCGATTCTTTATTCCAATACTTTTTACTGTACTTTTGAAGTTCCTGATTACATACCATGTGGAATCATTTGGCTGTTACCTTTTAATGACAGCGCAGACAGCATCTCCATATGGTGTGATGTACAGCAAGTGTACACAACTGTACCAACCTATTTATGACCTCTCCCTCTGAGAAACAGAGAGATTTGAGGAGCTATAATTGGTTCTCCTCACATGTATCCTCCTCAGTGTGCGCCCTGCTCTCTCCACAGGGAGCACTTTGATGATAACTTGCCGCATTACACGCTAACTTTTCGACAATGGCTACACGCTCTGTCTTTATTGCCCTGATTCCTAATGGCTATCTTGAAGTGCTGCCTCTGGCAATCCGGTCGCAAATAAATAGAAGCTGACACAGTAATTTACTCAAATCTTCTCTACAGTTTTGCCCCGTTCTCCCTCCAGAGATTACCCCTGTAACAACAATTATTTCAAATGTCATTGATTTTTTTGCCTGCAGGGTACAGACAGAATGAACATAAAATATTTTTGGTCAGAATTTAAATATTTAGGTGTAGAAAAAGAGCACAAGAGCAGGGAGGTTGTGGCGAGGTGGGTTTGACGAATCCAACCTTGAGCTGGTGGCGCATTTGTTCAGAATCAGACGTAAAAAAAATCAGCTGTTTTCTTCACCAAATGACTATTAACCTTTATCTAATAGGGGCAATGGCTCTCATTTAGAGAGAAGACCCAGCGGAGGACATATAATTCCCTTTCAGAGGAGTCTTGTCAGCTCAGAGCACTAAACAAGATGAACACAGGACTGTAACGCCGCTGTCTAGTCGTACACTCATGCAGGAGACGCGGAATCATATTACTTCCTGAAATCCTGTCAATCGATTTATATCATTATGACATCAAGGTGAGATTTCTATCGCGAGAACAATGAGTCGTTCCTTGTTTACAGTACTATTATGGCTCCCGTCTTTGTGTTTACATGAGTGTTTGTGGCCGTGTGTATGTGCGAGGAGCTATAAGGGGGGTAGGGTGGTGGTTTGAGGGTGGGGGGGGGGGGGGTTGGGGGGTCAGGAAAATGTTTGTGGCTCATTTCCTTGTTTCATGTTGTCGTGCAAGGCACAGCTCAGTGGAGGGGATCTTAACATGTCACAGTGTCATGCCAGTGTCTCTGTCTGGTTCTACATGACCTCTTTCACCCTCTGCTCTCCTCTCCACGGACTCTGCTTGGCCAGACACACACCGGATAATGTAATAAAGATATTTCTGCTCCAATAGGAAATAAAGAAGGTGTCTTTGTGTGACTGGCTGGTATTGAACTGTGCTCTTCTATGGACCTTAGCAAACCTGCTGTGCATGTAAGGCTGCCGTTCATGGTACAGTAGAAGCTGATAGTACTGTACACGCTCAAAAATAGAGGTACGAGATCAGAACATTTATGTACCTATAAGTACATTTTTTAAGAATGTTCACTCAAAAGTACAATATTGGTCTTTAGGAGGCCAGAATTGCACCTTTAGACTATGAAAAAGGGTCCAAAGTTATGTTAAGTACAAATTTGTACTATAAGCTATGTTGAGCCGCATTACACTGGGTTACAAAAAAATGTTTTTTGCAAGTTGTCTAGGTTTTTTCAACTGAATTAGGACCATTTTGCACCGCTAAATCCAAAAATGACATCTGTTTTTCTCAATCAGGTCAGGTTTTTTTGCTAATTTGATTTTGAAAAATTTGATCTTCTCACAAAATACAGGGTGACCCAAAAAAAAAAACGGGAATTTTTGAAGTGTGTATTGGCAGACATGAGCAAGTGGCAGCACTGCGAGACAGTGACCTTGAGCAAGTAAACACACCCCCATTTTAGTAACCATTGGCGGCTGTGCGAGAATTGTTCGGTAGCCGTGTGATCTCAAGATTCGGTAACGTTCCCTGGCCCCCTAGATCGCCAGATTTGTCCGTTTGTGATTTTTTCTTGTGGGGCTATCTCAAGAGTAAAGTGTACGCGACTCGACCAAGAACTCTGGATGAGTTAAAACAGAGAATTCAGGATGAAATTCACAGTATCCCAGCTGAGATGTTGCAGCGGTCAATGAGGAATCTCAACAGCAGATTTCAAGAATGCATTCGTACAGGAGGACGCCATCTACAGGAAGTAATTTTAAAAAATGAAAATTCCATCATTGTTTCTTAAATGGCATGTTTTAAGGTTTCAATTACTATGAATAAAATATTTTTCTTCCATCACTCTTGGTTTTATTGGATTGTTAAAAAGTTCCCGTTTTTTTGGGTCACCCTGTATAATAATTAATACCAAAATAAGATTGGTAAGCACACTTAATGAAACTTGTGACTTGATTCCTGTTAGGTACAATGGTGTATTCACCGCAGATGTAGCAGAGTACGTCAGGCTTATTTTTGCAAGATCTTCTAGTCGAAGCCATTTCATTTACCTGTAATATTAAAAAAAAAAACAATCATAAATTGGCAAAAGTAAAATCTTCAGAACTCGTTTATTGCAAGAAATATGAAAGAATTTTGTATCATATGATGTGAAAATGCCCATAAATGTAAGCAAAAATGTTAAAAAGCCAATATGTAGCATAGTTCAGAAAGTTGACCTGATTGAGCAAAATTAATGTGATTTTTGGATTCATCACACCAAAATGATCCTAAATCAGCTCAAAAAACTTCAACAATAAATTTGTTGTTGACCAGTGCTATGAAAAAGGGTCCAAAGTTATGTAAAGTACAAATTTATACTATAAGGTATGTTGAGCCACATTATGTAATAAATTCCCATTATGTAATAAAAGTTCAAAATGTAATAAGAATGTCACGTCATCTTGTAATAAAGCCGCATTATGTAGTAAACTGACGCATTTTGTAATAAATTACGTCAACGCATTATATAGTACATTTTTTCACATTACGTAGTAAGTAAGTAGAATTTGAAAAATTTATTACAAAATGCACTTGACACATTTTTATTAAAAGAATGTAATAACATTGTTCATTATGTAATAACAATCCAAATTAATATAATTTAAGAGCAGTTTAGAAGAAATTAGTCACAGGAGCTACAGGTAATGGAATCAGAATTGTAACCACACAGTTTAAAGATTAATTTAGCACATTGTTATTATATTGCCGTGTCAGTTGTGTCTGATACAGTATCTTATGATCTTGGAAAAATGTTCCTTGACACCCTCAGATTGAACAGCAAACATTTATTGTGTGTTTTATCGATTTATGTCACAGAGATAAGCTCCAGTCCATACGTGAACGGTCTTCCCCGTCTCTCTGCGCCTTCCAAAAATGTACTACATAATGCATTGAGGTAGTTTATTACAAATTGCATCAGTTTATTACATAATGCGGCTTTATTACAAGATGACGTGACATTCTTATTACATTTTGAACTTTTATTACATAATGGGAATTTATTACGTAATGTGGCTCAACAAGGTACCCTGCAGCATTCAAAAATGTGTGTAGACCATGAGAATAGGCTATAGACAAGCCCGGATTAACCATATGGGCAACTGGGCAATTGCCCAGGGGCCTGCGACCTCTGAAGGGCCCTGGGTAGCTCAGGCATAATGAAAATATCTGGTTTCTTATTTATTTTTTTTGAAAATGGAGGACACTTCCCTCTCTTTCTAATGTAGTGGATCAATTTTAGATTATACTGATGCTAATGTGTTTTGTTTTCATATCATCATATGCAAGTGAGTGGCCTTGACAAGAGGCTATAGTGGTGCACTTGTAGTTCTACGAGCATTTACATATTTGTACATCAAAATGCATTTGATGATAGTTAGATATTGAAGTATGGGGTATATTTACATATATTACTGGAACTTATTCTGTATTTTGCCAGATTATAGGGATCCTGGGGTTGTGATGATGGGGCCCTTGAATATTGTTGCCCAGGGTACAATGAAGTGTTAATCTGGCCCTGGCTATAGACTGGGATAACTGAACAGTAGGCCTAATTAGGCTTAGCGCATTATTTATTATATATCATACTGTAATTACTCTATATTATATTTAATAATAATTTGTGTTTTAATTTAATAGCCCAATTAGCTCAATGATAATAGCCTAATAATTTATTTAGCTTATTAGAACCTCTGATTATTGCCATAATCTCTGTTTTATCAAGTTTTCATTCACGCCTCCATGTCTTGATGTCGTAGCTTGCCTATGCCGTTCTTTTTGTTTCTCAATTAGTCCACCGGTTCAAACTTTAAACATCATGGCATTATCAACAATATGAGAGTTTTCTTTCTATGTAAAGTATCTAAGGTATAAAAATGGACCATTTTGAAAGGGTACAGAAATGTCTCTCAAAAAAGTACACCCCCAGCGACAAGCATTTGTACCCTTTTAAGTACAAGCTGGTACCTCTATTTTTGAGAGTGTAGGTGCACTTTGGGGACGATAGTATAGGACAGTGGTTTTCAACCTTGGGGTCAGGACCCAAGTGGGGTTGTCTGGAATTCAAATGGGGTCGCCTGAAATTTCTAATAACTGATTTAAAAAAAAAAAAAACTTACTAAAGTGGCAAGGTTTCACTGTAAAAGGATCAACGTTATTACAGTGCAAACTTTGGTGCTCCTGGTGAGCCTCTAAATAAGACCCTCTTTCCTCCTCATTTCAGTTTAACCCTCGAACACTGGTTGAAGATGTTTGTGGTGCAAGATTTGATCAGTTTGAGAAAGAATAGACCACGGGTGTCAAACATGTGGCCCGGGGGCTAAATCCGACCCGCCAAAGGGTCCAGTCCGGCCCTTGGGATGAATTTGTGAAATACAAAAATTACACTAAGATATTAACAATCCTCTTAGTTCAGGTTCCACATTCAGACCAATTCAATCTAAAGTGGGTCAGACCAGTCAAATACTATCATAATAACATATAAATAATGACAACTCCAAATTTTTCTCTTTGTAAACATCAATATTTTCATGTATTTACACTAAAACAAAGAATAATTTCACAAAAAATGTGAATAACCTGAACAAATATGAACAACCTGAAATGTTGTAAGAGAAGTAAGCATAATTTTAACAAGATTCTGTGTGTTATTTTAAATGTTTTGTGGATCCACTTTGATCTGTACTTTATAATGTACATATGTAAAATGATAAACTGAGGCAGAACATTGTTAAAATTACATTTATTTTTTCAGTTTGTTCATGTTATTCACATTGTTTGAAAGGATAGTTTGTAGATGTAAACCTTTTCATCATGTAAATGTATTTTTTTTCACTCTTAAACATAGAGAAAAATTCAGAGTTGACATTATTTATATATTATGTTATTATTTTACTGGTTCGGCCCACTTCAGATCAAATTTAGCTGAATGTGGCCCCTGAACTAAAATGAGTTTGACACCCTTGGAATAGACTGTGCCAAGCAACTTAAAAAGGGGATTGGGAGCAGTTAAGGCAGTGTTTTTTAACCTTGGGGTCGGGACCCCGCGTGGGGTCGCCTGGAATTTCTAGCAATTGATAAAAAATGGAAAAAAAAAAAAAAAAAAATTAAAACGTACTCATAAAAAATTTACATTATATAGACTAAATATCATCTAAAATTAACATTTATTCGCAACATGTTATAGCAAATTATTACTTGATCAAAAATAAATTAATTTTAGCAAAAAAAAAAAAAAAAAAAAAAAAGGCTCCATTTTGAATATCTGGGGTCACCAGAAATTTGTGATGTTAAAATGGGGTCACGAGCCAAAAAAGATTGGGAACCACTGGTATAGGGGATTATTTACTGGGAAATAATGAGGAAGAAAGTGGAAGGCATATTTAGATTTGTTGTTTTATTGTTTTATTTATTTGCACATCATAAAACAGCAAGAGAAAAAACTTAAAACAACAACATTCAAACAAATAACATCATTAATTCTTAAAATACTGTTTCATATGTGTAAATAAAATGGTAAAATGACTTGCAACCAGACGAAGCAGTTATAATTTCCACCATTTGCAGCATCATCATGAATCACTTGCATATTTTTTTGCATTCAGCTGCGTGCACATTCATGTAACCCAACATTTTATTATGACCAGCCGTTAATGAAGTATCCCTTTTGCTTTATAGCTCCTGTCTGTCACACCACATCCTCTACCATAAAACCACAGTGAACCCTAAAGCACACCCACGACTGTCCCAGATTGCTCAATATTCAGCTTCTGGCCCAGTTTGTTGATTAGTTAGACCCTTTCACATAAATACTCACTCACACAGACAGACACACAAATGAGAATTGCACCCATGGGACACAATGATTCTATCATACTTTAGCTAAACATAGACTGGGAATTAGTTGACTGGATAATCAATTTGACGGAGTGCCTCAGTATTAACTGAGTGAAACGCACAGACAGCGCATGTCACAAAACCCTGTCTGCACACAGTCTGCATAAATAAAACACATCCTAAAATTAATCCAGGTTTCATACAATTCACTCAGTGTTATTTAAGAATCACTAAAATTATTCTGTAATGCACCTCTGTGAAATAAACAGTAGGAAAACTCCTTAAAGTTATCTGGAAATGCAATAATCCAATCCAACTTTATTTATAAAGCACTTTAAAACAACCACAGTGGACCAAAGTGCTGTACAGAAGACTAAAAGCACAGTAAAAAAAAAAAAAAAAAACAGCATTAAGAAACAATGAAACAGTAAAATCAAATACAATAAAAAAAACAACATTCATCTGCAAAACGTTCCTAAAATTAATCTAGGTTTCAAACAATTCACGCAAGGTTGTTTAAAAATCGCTAAAAATATTCTGTAATGCACCTCTGTGAAAAAAAAAAAAAAAAAACTGTAGGAAAACTCTGTAAAGTGATCTGGAAATTCAATAATCCAATCCAACTTTATTTATAAAGTACTTTAAAACAACCACAGTGGACCAAAGTGCTACACAGAAGACTACAAGCAAAGTAAAAAATTAATCAAAGCATTAAGAAATAATAAAATCAAATAAATAAATAACAACATTCGTCTGCAAAATGTTCTTAAAATTAATCCAGGTTTCATACAATGCATGCAATGTTGTTTAAGAACCACTAAAAATATTCTGTAATGTCCCTCTGTGAAAAAAACTGTAGGAAAAGTCCCCTAAGTGATCTGGAAATTCAATAATCCAATCCAACTTTATTTATAAAGCACTTTAAAACAACCACAGTGGACCAAAGTGCTGTACAGAAGAATAAAAGCACAGTAAAAAAATAATAAAAGCATTAATAAACAATAAAACAATAAAATCAAATACAATCCAATAAATAAATAAATAGCAACATTCATCTGCAAAACATTCCTAAAATTAATCCAGGTTTCATTCAATTCATGCAATGTTGTTTAAGAACGACTAAAAATATTCTGTGATGCACCTCTGAAAAAAAAAAAAAAAAAAACTGTAGGAAAACTCCTTAAAGTGATCTGGAAATGCAATAATCCAATCCAACTTTATTTATAAAGCACTTTAAAACAAGCACAGTGGACCAAAGTGCTGTACAGAAGACTAAAAACACTGTAAAAAAAATAATAAAAGCATTAAGAAACAATAAAACAACAAAATCAGATACAATCAAATCAATAAATAACATTCATCTGCAAAAAGTTCCTAAAATTAATCCAGCTTTCATACAATTCATGCAATGTTGTTTAAGAATCACTAAAAATATTCTGTAATGCACCTCTGGGGGACCAAAAAAAAAAAAAAAAAAAATGTAAGAAAACTCCTTAAAGTGATGTGGAAATTCAATAATTCAATCTAACTTTATTTATAAAGCACTTTAAAACAACCACAGTGGACCAAAGTGCTGTACAGAAGACTAAAAACACTGTAAAAAAAAATAATGAAAGCATTAAGAAACAATAAAGAAACAAAATCAAATTCAATCAAATCAATAAATAACAACATTCATCTGCAAAAAGTTCCTAAAATTAATCCAGGTTTCATAAAATTCATGCAATGTTTTTTAAGAACAACTAAAAATATTCTGTAATGCACCTCTGGGGGAAAAAACAAACAAACAAAAAAAAAAAAACTGTAGGAAAACTCCTTAAAGTGATCTGGAAATTCAATAATTCAATCCAACTTTATTTATAAAGCACTTTAAAACAAGCACAGTGGACCAAAGTGCTGTACAGAAGAATAAACACAAAGTAAAAAAAAAAAAAAAAAAAAAAAATTAAAAGCATTAAGAAACAATAAAACAATTAAATCAAATACAATCAAATCAATAAATAACAACATTCATCTGCAAAAAGTTCCTAAAATTAATCCAGGTTTCATACAATTCATGCAATGTTTAAGAATCACTAAAAATATTCTGTAATGCACCTCTGGGGGACAAAAAAAATAAAAAAATGTAGGAAAACTCCTTAAAGTGATGTGGAAATTCAATAATTCAATCTAACTTTATTTATAAAGCACTTTTAAACAACCACAGTGGACCAAAGTGCTGTACAGAAGACTAAAAACACTGTAAAAAAAAAACAAAACAAAAGCATTAAGAAACAATAAAGAAACAAAATCAAATACAATCAAATCAATAAATAACATTCATCTGCAAAAAGTTCCTAAAATTAATCCAGGTTTCATAAAATTCATGCAATGTTGTTTAAGAACGACTAAAAATATTCTGTAATGCACTTCCTGGGGGAAAAAACAAACAAACAAACAAAAAAAAACTGTAGGAAAACTCCTTAAAGTGATCTGAAAATTCAATAATTCAATCCAACTTTATTTATAAAGCACTTTAAAACAAGCACAGTGGACCAAAGTGCTGTACAGAAGAATAAACATAAAGTAAAAAAAAAAAAAAAAAAAAAAAATTAAAAGCATTAAGAAACAATAAAACAATAAAATCAAATGCAATCAAACAAATAACATTCATCTGCAAAACTCTTTTTTTGGGGGGGGGGAGTTGCATTTTAACAGCAAACCAGACAAGCACTAAACACCTCTAAAAGTAAATGACTTCTGAATAATTACTATCTATAACCTCTTCTCTCAAGGGAGCAATTTAGAGAGCCCAGATGGCCAGCAAAATAGGATTTAGGTGCCAAATTGACAACATTACTCACAAAGGTGTTATCAATTACCTAAATATCACTTTCATTGTCGTCGGGCTGAATAGAAAGGTGTCTTGAAGGAGGCGTCTTGAAGTGACCCTGGTGGAGTCACAGCCCACAGATTACGCCTGTACTTAATCCAAAAGAGTGAAACCACATCTTTTCAGTGAATAAGGACCACATCCGTCACATTCCAACACTGATGGAGTCGTAAAGAGTGTTGTGAATGAAACATGCCGCGAGGATTACAGCAGATATTCACTGGTTTTACTGTCTGTTGAATACAATACAGTTACATATCGTATATTTATTTCTGTTCCTTTCGACTTAGATGCTCACACTGTAAAACCGGAAAAGTTTAGTTTACTTAAAAAATTTCAGGTAACTCGTTGCCTTAAAAAATGTAAGTAATGAGTAATGAAAACTTGAGTGTATTAAAATTAAATGCTTGATTTGAATGGAATTGCTATTTTAAGTACAACACACTAAATACCAAGTTTATTTAACTTAAAATTTGTTGAAATGTCCATTGCTTTGTAAAATCATTAGATTTAATATCATCAGTTCATTGGACTCAACTCCAAGATGATTTAAATCAAAAACTTTTACAATGTTCACTGCTTTGTATAATAATTCAACTTAATATATTGTAATGTAGATGAAAGTTGGGCAGGAAGTTAGTTCAATGTAACTTGTCAGAACAGGAAGTACTTTAAATCTGACAAAGCATTAAGATTTCCATCAAACAAGTAAATAATAAAATATATAAGTAAATAAGATAAATAATGTATAGAAATAAATAAGAAGAAAGTAAAGAAAAAAAAAAAAAAACATTTCCATCAAACAAAAACAAGAGTAGATTAACAGTAAACCCATTGTTCTTCCTATGGCTCTCACTCATGGTGCAACTCTACAAAAATACAAAAACAAACACAAAAAGGCCAATAAACATTGTCATACACACAATAAGTCAAAATTAACACTAACACCACAACCCCGCTGAACCCCTGCACAGAAAAAGAACACATTTTCAACAACATGCCCAATACCCACAATGCAATGCGGTGATAAAAAGGTGTGGTCATGACTTAAACTTAGTGATTTAAATCCATTCAACTTCAACTTTTTCGCACTTTCGACTCTGTCTACAAATTAGTAGAATATACTGAACATTTTATAGTAATGGAATAAAACTGAGATCATTTAAGTGCATTGTAATTATGGGGCAGCCATGGCTCAGATGGTAGAGCAGGTCGTCCAATAACTGAAGGGTTGGCAGTTTGACATCCGCCTTTCCCAGGTGCTGTTGTGTCCTTGGGCAAGGCACTTCACGTCCCTTACCTCCAGTGCTGCCACTCACACTGGTGTGTGAATGTTCAGTGGTGGTCGGAGGAGCTGTAGGTGCAAATTGGCAGCCACGCCTCCGTCAGTGTGTCCCAGGGCAGCTGTGGCTACAAATGTGGTTTACCACCACCAGAGGGAGAATGTGAGAGTGAATGAACAATGGATCCACTGTACACGCTTTGAGTATGTGTTCATAGAAAAGCATTATATAAATCTAATCCGTTATTCGGCCCAAGCCCAGACATACATTTCGGCGAGGGCCTATTAAAATCGTTATCTATTTTTTTTTCTCTCTCGCCACTTTGAACGCAAATTTGACCGCCTGAACATTAAGAAAAAGTCAATTTTATTCAACCAAAAATTCAAGCCCGGTGAAATTTTTTTTTTATTTGAAGTCACCAAGAACAAATATTGCAAAATGACTCAGTAGCGCCCCCTCAAAAATCAAAATACATTACGTGGATGGGAGCCCTCCTCAAATTTTTTTCATCGCGCAAACATGAAACTTGGTACAGACATAGCCCGTGGTAGGACAAGTAAAAAAATTACATTATAGGATCCGCCCTAAACCCAACAGGAAGTTGGCCATATTGGGTGGAAGTGTGCACCTATAAAATCCCACCCTTCATACTTTCATCATCTCCTTCTAGGGCAGGGGTGGCCAACCCTGGTCCTGGAGAGCCACTATCCTGCATGTTTTAGAAGTATCCCTCTTCCAACACACCTGATTCAAATGATAAGCCTATCATCAAGCTCTGCAGAAGACTGATAACGACTGTCAGGTGTGTTGGAAGAGGGAAACATCTAAAACATGCAGGATAGGGGCTCTCCAGGACTAGGGTTGGCCACCCCTGTTCTAGGGTTTACATCCAATTTGGACCAAACTGGGTGAAAAACACCTACACACACGTGTGATCAAAAGTTATCACCTACATTTTTGATCAAATGTTGGGCATGGCTGTGATGACCTCACAACAAAGTGGCCATTTTCATAAGTATAAAAGTGTGAGTACCTCGAACACATAGTGTCAGATTGAGTTGGACCCAATGTAACATTTGTGCGGAATGACAACCTGAACACGATGATATGGAACTCATGTAGTTGGATCCTAAAATGGCTCTCTGGTGCTCCCTATGTTTTTTTGAATGGGACAAAAAAAAGTTTTTTGACGCAGTCGATTCAAATTTGGCACACACATCCCTCATGCCAAACTGAACCAAAAAGCCAATGAGGACACACCCCTATTTACAATTGTGTTGTCATGACAACATCAAAACTGTGCCGTAGAAATGAATGGGTTTTTGTCAGAAACCCACCCCTCATACTTTCATCATCTCCTCCTAGGGTTACATCCAATTTGGACCAAACTGGGTGAAAATCACCTACAGACATGTGGGATCAAAAGTTATCACCTACATTTTTGATCAAATGTTGGGTGTGGCTGTGATGAGCCTGTGATGAAGCGTTCATTTTCAGAACTATAAAACTGTGTGTAACTCGCAGAATGTCGGCCTAAGCCCACGATACGCTGTCCTCTCACTGTTGGTGTCCTCAGCGGTTGCGTCAGGAGGCGGTCGCATGGGAGGGCGAGGGCTTTAACACCGCTTGCGGTTTTATTATTATTATTATTATTATTATTATTATTATTATTATTATTATTATTATTATTATTATTATTATTATTATTATTATTATTATTATTATTATTATTTATTAATTAATTAAAGCATTTTAGTCAATACAAAG